>NW_025776324.1:0-40224 GCF_021130785.1 Homalodisca vitripennis
AAAAATAGAGACAGACCGGTAATTTATTTAGTCAAAACGACCACAGGGGCGGTGGTGATCTTGTGGCCGGATAAGCCGCTGAGTAATCCCACCCTTGCAGTCGATCCTTACATTTGGTCATTAGTGGAGGATTAGACAAAATTATGACAAGTCATAAGCGACCTAAGTACGATGCCCAAGGTTAAAACGACCACAGGGGCGGTGATCTGTGGACGGATAACCGCTGAGTAATCCCACCCTTGCAACCGACCCTTACATTTGGTCATTAGTGGTGGATTAGACAAAATTATGACAAGCCAAAGCGAGCTAAAGTACGATACCCAGGTAAAAAACGACCACAGGGGCGGTGATCTGTGGCGCGGATACCGCTGAGTATAATTCCCCACCCTTGAAGTCGAATCCTTACATTTGGTCCATTAGTGGAGGATTAGAGAAAATTATGACAAGCCAAAGCGAGGGTAAGTACGATGCCCAGGTAAAACGACCACAGGGGCGGTGATCTGTGGCCGGATAGCCGCTGAGTAATCCCACCCTTGCAGTCGATCCTTTTTCATTTTGGTCATTAGTGGAGGATTAGACAAAATTATGACAAGCCAAAGCGAGCTAAGTACGATGCCCAGGTAAAACGACCTCACAGGGGCGGTGATCTGTGGCCGGGATAACCGCTGAGTAATCCCACCCTTGAAGTCGATCCTTACATTTGGTCATTAGTGGAGGATTAGAGAAAAATTATGACAAGCCAAAGCGAGGTAAGTACGATGCCCAGGTAAAACGACCACAGGGGCGTGTCAGAGGCTACTGTCCTAGATCCAATCATCCATACATGTTTCCATTGATTTTAAGGAAAAAACAGAGACGATGTGCCACGTAAAACCGCACTAACAAGGACGGCGTACTATTCTCTCCTAGGCTACTGTCCTAGATCCAATAATCCATACATGTTTCCATTGATTTAAGGAAAAAGCAGAGACGATGTGTCACGTAAAACCGCACTAACAGGAGACGGCGTACCACGCTCTCCGAGGCTACTGTCCTAGGTCCAATCATTCATGATCTTGTACAGTGGTTTAAGGAAAAACGGAGAAGAAGAAGAACAGCGGAAACTAGAGCTTGCTATCTCAACCCATTTACAAACATTGCAACTCATTTAAATTAATTTAGGATTATTAATAATCAAGATGTTTTTCTTTAATCAAAACCTTCAAATAAGGTGTCACTTAATTGGTTTTTACATTTAAAAAAATTAGATTTGTCCCTCCAAAAATCCCCAATTTGAGAAAGCTAAGTTTTAATAGTGGACTTCTAATTCCTAGAAAGGAGTTCCATCTCTCCTTCTTTATCTATCAAAAAACTAGACAGATTGTATCCATACTTTCAACACAACCTGTAAATGATTTTATTTTATTACAATTATTTTAGTTCATGGACAGGATGTATAGATCACCGTCCATGAGTACATAAAAACTAAAGCTGGAACGTTAGCCTTCGTCTATTCTCGTGATTCACCGAGAGTAATATAATTTTCATTTATGATGCGGGTAATGTGTAAGTAATGTTGTTATTTATAAATCCAGCCATATAAAGTATCAATATTCATATAAATTTTATGCAGAAGGATATTTAGAATATTTTAATGGTCTTGCATATTTTACCAACATCTAGTCAGAAATATTAGTCTCATAACACCTTCAGAATGAAACTGTTTACAGTGGTTTACATTTTCAACCAATGTTTTGTGGTCAACACAAGCAAATACTAATGGAAACACCCACTTAATATGTGATTTTGACAAATCCCCTCTAGAAACATATCGGCAAGATTCAGTATTGCATCTACTGTCGATTTTCTCTTTCTAAAACCAAATTGGTCTTCTGAAAATTTGTTTGTCTTATAATAATTATTTATCAGTTTTTAAAAACTATTTTTCAATATTTTTCTCAGTACGGAAAAAATAGAGACAGACCGATATTTATTTAGTCAAAACGACCACAGGGGCGGTGATCTGTGGCCGGATAGCCGCTGAGTAATCCCACCCTTGCAACCGACCATTACATTTGGCCATTAGTGGAGGTTTTGACTAAATTCATGACAAGTCAAAGCGACCTAAGTACGATGCCCAGGTAAAAACGACCACAGGGGCGGTGATCTGTGGCCAGATAACCGCTGAGTAATCCCACCCTTGCAACCGACCCTTACATTTGGTCATTAGTGGGTGGATTAGACAAAATTAAGACAAGCCAAAGCGAGCTTAAGTACGATGCCCAGGTAAAAACGACCACAGGGGCGGTGATCTGTGGCCGGATAGCCGCTGAGTAATCCCACCCTTGCAGTCGATCCTTACATTTGGTCATTAGTGGAGGATTAGACAAAATTATGACAAGTCAAAGCGAGCTAAGTACGATGCCCAGGTAAAACGACCACAGGGGCGGGTGATCTGTGGCCGGATAACCGCTGAGTAATCCCACCCTTGCAACCCGGACCCTTACATTTGGTCATTAGTGGTGGATTAGACAAAATTATGACAAGCCAAAGCGAGCTAAGTACGATGCCCAGGTAAAACGACCACAGGGGCGGTGATCTGTGGCCGGATAGGCCGCTGAGTAATCCCACCCTTGCAGTCGATCCTTACATTTGGTCATTAGTGGAGGATTAGACAAAATTATGGACAAGCCAAAGCGAGCTAAATACGATGCCCAGGTAAAACGACCACAGGGGTGGTGATCTGTGGCCGGATAGCCGCTGAGTAATCCCACCCCCTTGCAGTCGATCCTTACATTTGGTCATTAGTGGAGGGTTAGACTAAATTATGACAAGCCACAAAAACCGAGCTAAGTACGATTGTCCCAGGTTCAATCGACCACAGTGGGTCGGTTTGATCTGTGGCCGGATAACCGCTGAGTAATCCCACCCTTGCGTCGATCCTTACATTTGGTCATTAGTGGAGGATTAGACTAAATTATGACAAGCCAAAGCGAGCTAAGTACGATGCCCAGGTATAAAAATAACGACCACAGGGCGGTGATCTGTGGCGGATTAACCGCTGAGTAATCCCCCACCACTGAAGTGATCCTTTCATTTGGTCATTAGTGGAGGATTAGACAAAATTATTAACAAGCCAAAGCGAGCTAAGTACCGATGCCCAGGTAAAACGACCACAGGGGCGGTGATCTGTGGCCGGATAACCGCTGAGTAATCCCACCCTTGAAGTCGATCCTTACATTTGGTCATTAGTGGAGGATTAGAGAAAATTATGACAAGCCAAAGCGAGGTAAGTACGATGCCCAGGTAAAACGACCACAGGGGCGTGTCAGAGGCTACTGTCCTAGATCCAATCATCCATACATGTTTCCATTGATTTAAGGAAAAACAGAGACGATGTGTCACGTAAAACCGCACTAACAAGGGACGGACGGCGTACTATTCTCTCCTAGGCTACTGTCCTAGATCCAATAATCCATACATGTTTCCATTGATTTAAGGAAAAGCAGAGACGATGTGTCGTCGCGTAAAAACAGCACTAACAGTAGACGGGCGTACCACGCTCTCCGAGGCTACTGTCCTAGGTCCAATCATTCATGATCTTGTACAGTGGTTTAAGGAAAAAACGGAGAAGAAGAAGAACAGCGGAAACTAGAGCTTGCTATCTCAACCCATTACAACATTGCAACTCATTTAAATTAATTTAGGATTATTAATAATCAAGATGTTTTTTCTTTAATCAAAACCTTCAAATAAGGTGTCAACTTAATTGGTTTTTACATTTAAAAAATTAGATTTGTCCCTCCAAAATCCCAATTTGAGAAAGCTAAGTTTTAATAGTGACTTCTAATTCCTAGAAAGGAGTTCCATCTCTCCTTCTTTATCTATCAAAAACTAGACAGATTGTATCCATACTTTCAACACAACCTGTAAATGATTTTATTTTATTACAATTATTTTAGTTCATGGACAGGATGTATAGATCACCGTCCATAGTACATAAAACTAAAGCTGGACGTTAGCCTTCGTCTATTCTCGTGATTCACCGAGAGTAATATAATTTTCATTTATGATGCGGGTAATGTGTAAGTAATGTTGTTATTTATAAATCCAGCCATATAAAGTATCAATATTCATTTAAATTTATGCAGAAGGATATTTAGAATATTTTAATGTCTTGCATATTTTACCAACATCTAGTCAGAAAATATTAGTCTCATAACACCTTTCAGAATGAACTGTTTACAGTGGTTTTACATTTTCAACCAATGTTTTGTGGTCAACACAAGCAAATACTATGGAAACACCCACTTAATATGTGATTTTGACAAATCCCCTCTAGAAACATATCGGCAAGATTCAGTATTGCATCTACTGTCGATTTTCTCTTTCTAAAAACCAAATTGGTCTTCTGAAATTTGTTTGTCTTATAATAAGTATTTATCAGTTTTTAAAAACTATTTTTCAAATATTTTTCTCAGTACGGAAAAAAAAATAGAGACAGACCAGATATATTTATTTTAGTCAAACGACCACAGGGGCGGGTGATCTGTGGCCGGATAGCCGCTGAGTAATCCCACCCTTGCAACCGACCCTTACATTTGGCCATTAGTGGAGGTTTTGACTAAATTATGACAAGTCAAAGCGACCTAAGTACGATGCCCAGGTAAAACGACCACAGGGGCGGTGATCTGTGGCCGGATAAACCGCTGAGTAATCCCACCCTTGCAACCGACCCTTACATTTGGTCATTAGTGGTGGATTAGACAAAATTAAGACAAGCCAAAGCGAGCTAAGTACGATGCCCAGGTAAAACGACCACAGGGGGCGGTGATCTGTGGCCGGATAGCCGCTGAGTAATCCCACCCTTGCAGTCGATCCTTACATTTGGTCATTAGTGGAGGATTAGACAAAATTATGACAAGTCCAAAGCGACCTAAGTACGATGCCCAGGTAAAACGACCACAGGGGCGGTGATCTGTGGCCGGATAACCGCTGAGTAATCCCACCCTTGCAACCGATCCTTACATTTGGTCATTAGTGGAGGATTAGACAAAATTATGACAAGCCAAAGCGAGCTAAGTACGATGCCCAGGTAAAACGACCACAGGGGGCGGTTGATCTGTGGGCCGGATAACGCTGAGTAATCCCACCCCTTGCTATTCCCACCCTGAAGTCGATCCTTACATTTGGTCATTAGTGGAGGATTAGAGAAAAATTATGACAAGCCAAAGCGAGCTAAGTACGATGCCCAGGTAAAACGACCACAGGGGCGGTGATCTGTGGCCGGATAACCGCTGAGTAATCCCACCCTTGCAGTCGATCCTTTCATTTGGTCATTAGTGGAGGATTAGACAAAAATTATGACAAGCCAAAGCGAGCTAAGTACGATGCCCAGGTAAAACGACCACAGGGGCGGTGATCTGTGGCCGGATAACCGCTGAGTAATCCCACCCTTGAAGTCGATCCTTACATTTGGTCATTAGTGGAGGATTAGAGAAAATTATGACAAGCCAAAGCGAGGTAAGTACGATGCCCAGGTAAAACGACCACAGGGGGTGGCGTTGTCAGAGGCTACTGTCCTAGATCCAATCATCCATACATGTTTCCATTGATTTAAGGAAAAACAGAGACGATGTGTTCACGTAAAACCGCACTAACAAGGGACGGCGTACTATTCTCTCCTAGGCTACTGTCCTAGATCCAATAATCCATACATGTTTCCATTGATTTAAGGAAAAAGCAGAGACGATGTGTCGCGTAAAACCGCACTAACAGGAGACGGCGTACCACGCTCTCCGAGGCTACTGTCCTAGGGTCCAATCATTCATGATCTTGTACAGTGGTTTTAAGGAAAAACGGAGAAGAAGAAGAACAGCGGAAACTAGAGCTTGCTATCTCAACCCATTACAACATTGCAACTCATTTAAATTAAATTTAGGATTATTAATAATCAAGATGTTTTTCTTTAATCAAAACCTTCAAATAAGGTGTCACTTAATTGGTTTTTACATTTAAAAAATTAGATTTGTCCCTCCAAAATCCCAATTTGAGAAAGCTAAGTTTTAATAGTGACTTCTAATTCCTAGAAAGGAGTTCCATCTCTCCTTCTTTATCTATCAAAAACTAGACAGATTGTATCCATACTTTCAACACAACCTGTAAATGATTTTATTTTATTACAATTATTTTAGTTCATGGACAGGATGTATAGATCACCGTCCATAGTACATAAAACTAAAGCTGGACGTTAGCCTTCGTCTATTCTCGTGATTCACCGAGAGTAATATAATTTTCATTTATGATGCGGGTAATGTGTAAGTAATGTTGTTATTTATAAATCCAGCCATATAAAGTATCAATATTCATTTAAATTTATGCAGAAGGATATTTAGAATATTTTAATGTCTTGCATATTTTTACCAACATCTAGTCAGAAATATTAGTCTCATAACACCTTCAGAATGAACTGTTTACAGTGGTTTACATTTTCAACCAATGTTTTGTGGTCAACACAAGCAAATACTATGGAAAACACCCACTTAATATGTGATTTTGACAAATCCCCTCTAGAAACATATCGGCAAGATTCAGTATTGCATAAACTGTCGATTTTCTCTTTCTAAAACCAAATTGGTCTTCTGAAATTTGTTTGTCTTATAATAAGTAATTTATCAGTTTTTAAAAACTATTTTTCAATATTTTTCTCAGTACGGAAAAATAGAGACAGACCGATATTTATTTAGTCAAACGACAACAGGGGCCGGTGATCTGTGGCCGGATAGCCGCTGAGTAATCCCACCCTTGCAACCGACCCTTACATTTGGCCATTAGTGGAGGTTTTGACTAAATTATGACAAGTCAAAGCGACCTAAGTACGATGCCCAGGTAAAACGACCACAGGGGCGGTGATCTGTGGCCGGATAACCGCTTGGGTAATCCCACCCTTGCAACCGACCCTTACATTTGGTCATTAGTGGTGGATTAGACAAAATTAAAGACAAGCCAAAGCGAGCTAAGTACGATGCCCAGGTAAAACGACCACAGGGGCGGTGATCTGTGGCCGGATAGCCGCTGAGTAATCCCACCCTTGCAGTCGATCCTTACATTTGGTCATTAGTGGAGGATTAGAGAAAATTATGACAAGTCAAAGCGACCTAAGTACGATGCCCAGGTAAAACGACCACAGGGGCGGTGATCTGTAGCCGGATAACCGCTGAGTAATCCCACCCTTGCAGTCGATCCTTTCATTTGGTCATTAGTGGAGGATTAGACAAAATTATGGACAAGCCAAAGCGAGCTAAGTACGATGCCCAGGTAAAACGACCACAGGGGCGGTGATCTGTGGCCGGATAACCGCTGAGTAATCCACCCTTGCAAAGTCGATCCTTACATTTGGTCATTAGTGGTGGATTAGACAAATTATGACAAGCCAAAGCGAGCTAAGTACGATGCCCTGGTAAAACGACCACAGGGGCGGTGATCTGTGGCCGGATAGCCGCTGAGTAATCCCACCCTTGCAGTCGATCCTTACATTTGGTCATTAGGCTGGGGGATTTAGAAAAATTATGACAAGCCAAACGATGTACGATGCACAGGTAAAACCGCACTAACAGGGACGGCGTACTATTCTCTCCTTAGGCTACTGTCCTAGATCCAATCATCCATACATGTTTCCATTGATTTACAGGAAAAAACAGAGACGATGTGTCACGTAAAACCGCACTAACAAGGGACGGCGTACTATTCTCTCCGAGGCTACTGTCCTAGGTCCAATACATTTCCATGATTTACAGTAACAAGGGAGGGTACTATTCTCTTACTGTCCTAGGTCCAAAAATCTTGTACGGAGAGAGAAGAAGAACAGCGGAAAACTAGAGCTTTGCTATCTCAACCCATTACAACATTGCAACTCATTTAAATTAATTTAGGATTATTAATTAATCAAGATGTTTTTCTTTAATCAAAACCTTCAAAATAAAGGTGTCACTTAATTGGTTTTTACATTTAAAAAATTAGATTTGTCCCTCCAAATCCCAATTTGAGAAAGCTAAGTTTTAATAGTGACTTCTAATTTTTTCCTAGAAAGGAGTTCCATCTCTCCTTCTTTATCTATCAAAAAACTAGACAGATTGTATCCATACTTTCAACACAACCTGTAAATGATTTTATTTTATTACAATTATTTTAGTTCATGGACAGGATGTATAGATCACCGTCCATAGTACATAAAACTAAAGCTGGACGTTAGCCTTCGTCCTATTCTCGTGATTCACCGAGAGTAATATAATTTTTCATTTATGATGCGGGTAATGTGTAAGTAATGTTGTTATTTATAAATCCAGCCATATAAAGTATCAATATTCATTTAAATTTATGCAGAAGGATATTTAGAATATTTTAATGTCTTGCATATTTTACCAACATCTAGTCAGAAATATTAGTCTCATAACACCTTCAGAATGAACTGTTTACAGTGGTTTACATTTTCAAACCAATGTTTTGTGGTCAACACAAGCAAATACTATGGAAACACCCACTTAATATGTGATTTTGACAAATCCCCTCTAGAAACATATCGGCAAGATTCAGTATTGCATCTACTGTCGATTTTTCTCTTTCTAAAACCAAATTGGTCTTCTGAAATTTGTTTGTCTTATAATAAGTATTTTATCAGTTTTTAAAAACTATTTTTCAATATTTTTCTTAGTACGGAAAAATAGAGACAGACCGATATTTATTTAGTCAAAACGACAACAGGGGCGGTGATCTGTGGCCGGATAGCCGCTGAGTAATCCCACCCTTGCAACCGACCCTTACATTTGGCCATTAGTGGAGATTTTGACTAAATTATGACAAGTCAAAGCGACCTAAGTACGATGCCCAGGTAAAACGACCACAGGGGCGGTGATCTGTGGCCGGATAACCGCTGGGTAATCCCACCCTTGCAACCGACCCTTACATTTGGTCATTAGTGGTGGATTAGACAAAATTAAGACAAGCCAAAGCGAGCTAAGTACGATGCCCAGGTAAAACGACCACAGGGGCGGTGGATCTGTGGCCGATAGCCGCTGAGTAATCCCACCCTTGCAGTCGATCCTTACATTTGGTCATTAGTGGAGGATTAGACAAAATTATGACAAGTCAAAGCGATCTAAGTACGATGCCCAGGTAAAACGACCACAGGGGCGGTGATCTGTGGCCGGATAACCGCTGAGTAATCCCACCCTTGAAGTCGATCCTTACATTTGGTCATTAGTGGAGGATTAGAGAAAATTATGACAAGCCAAAGCGAGGTAAGTACGATGCCCAGGTTAAAACGACCACAGGGGCGGTGATCTGTAGCCGGATAGCCGCTGAGTAATCCCACCCTTGCAGTCGATCCTTTCATTTGGTCATTAGTGGAGGATTAGACAAAATTATGACAAGCCAAAGCGAGCTAAGTACGATGCCCAGGTTAAAACGACCACAGGGGCGGTGATCTGTGGCCGGATAACCGCTGAGTAATCCCACCCTTGAAGTCGATCCTTACATTTGGTCATTAGTGGAGGATTAGAGAAAATTATGACAAGCCAAAGCGAGGTAAGTACGATTGCCCAGGTAAAACGACCACAGGGGCGTGTCAGAGGCTACTGTCCTAGATCCAATCATCCATACATGTTTCCATTGATTTAAGGAAAAACAGAGACGATGTGTCACGTAAAACCGCACTAACAAGGGACGGCGTACTATTCTCTCCTAGGCTACTGTCCTAGATCCAATAATCCATACATGTTTCCATTGATTTAAGGAAAAACAGAGACGATGTGTCGCGTAAAACCGCACTAACAGGAGACGGCGTACTATTCTCTCCGAGGCTACTGTCCTAGGTCCAATTCATTCATGATCTTGTACAGTGGTTTAAGGAAAAACGGAGAAGAAGAAGAACAGCGGAAACTAGAGCTTGCTATCTCAACCCATTACAACATTGCAACTCATTTAAATTAATTTAGGGATTATTAATAATCAAGATGTTTTTCTTTAATCAAAACCTTCAAATAAGGTGTCACTTAATTGGTTTTTACATTTAAAAAATTAGATTTGTCCCTCCAAAATCCCAATTTGAGAAAGCTAAGTTTTTAATAGTGACTTCTAATTCCTAGAAAGGAGTTCCATCTCTCCTTCTTTATCTATCAAAAACTAGACAGATTGTATCCATTACTTTCAACACAACCTGTAAATGATTTTATTTTTATTACAATTATTTTAGTTCATGGACAGGATGTATAGATCACCGTCCATAGTACATAAAAACTAAAAGCTGGACGTTAGCCTTCGTCTATTCTCGTGATTCACCGAGAGTAATATAATTTTCATTTATGATGCGGGTAATGTGTAAGTAATGTTGTTATTTATAAATCCAGCCATATAAAGTATCAATATTCATTTAAATTTATGCAGAAGGATATTTTAGAATATTTTAATGTCTTGCATATTTTTACCAACATCTAGTCAGAAATATTAGTCTCATAACACCTTCAGAATGAACTGTTTACAGTGGTTTACATTTTCAACCAATGTTTTGTGGTCAACACAAGCAAATACTATGGAAACACCCACTTAAATATGTGATTTTGACAAATCCCCTCTAGAAACATATCGGCAAGATTCAGTATTGCATCTACTGTCGATTTTTCTCTTTCTAAAACCAAATTGGTCTTCTGAAATTTGTTTGTCTTATAATAAGTATTTATCAGTTTTTAAAAAACTATTTTTCAATATTTTTCTCAGTACGGAAAAATAGAGACAGACCGATATTTATTTAGTCAAACGACCACAGGGGCGGTGATCTGTGGCCGGATAGCCGCTGAGTAATCCCACCCTTGCAACCGACCCTTACATTTGGCCATTAGTGGAGGTTTTGACTAAATTATGACAAGTCAAAGCGACCTAAGTACGATGCCCAGGTAAAACGACCACAGGGGCGGTGATCTGTGGCCGGATAACCGCTGGGTAATCCCACCCTTGCAACCGACCCTTACATTTGGTCATTAGTGGTGGATTAGACAAAATTAAGACAAGCCAAAGCGAGCTAAGTACGATGCCCAGGTAAAACGACCACAGGGGCGGTGATCTGTGGCCGGATAACCGCTGAGTAATCCCACCCTTGAAGTCGATCCTTACATTTGGTCATTAGTGGAGGATTAGAGAAAATTATGAACAAGCCAAAGCGAGGTAAGTACGATGCCCAGGTAAAACGACCACAGGGGCGGTGATCTGTAGCCGGATAGCCGCTGAGTAATCCCACCCTTGCAGTCGATCCTTTCATTTGGTCATTAGTGGAGGATTAGACAAAATTATGACAAGCCAAAGCGAGCTAAATACGATGCCCAGGTAAAACGACCACAGGGGCGGTGATCTGTGGCCGGATAGCCGCTGAGTAATCCCACCCTTGCAGTCGATCCTTACATTTGGTCATTAGTGGAGGGTTAGACTAAATTATGACGAGCCAAACCGAGCTAAGTACGATGCCCAGGTTCAATCGACCACAGGGGCGGTGATCTGTGTGGCCGGATAACCGCTGAGTAATCCCACCCTTGAAGTCGATCCTTACATTTGGTCATTAGTGGAGGATTAGAGAAAATTATGACAAGCCAAAGCGAGCTAAATACGATGCCCAGGTAAAACGACCAAGGGGGCAGTGATCTGTAGCCGGATAGGCCGCTGAGTAATCCCACCCTTGCAGTCGATCCTTTCATTTGGTCATTAGTGGAGGATTAGACAAAATTATGACAAGCCAAAGCGAGCTAAATACGATGCCCAGGTAAAACGACCACAGGGGCGGTGATCTGTGGCCGGATAGCCGCTGAGTAATCCCACCCCTTGCAGTCGATCCTTACATTTGGTCATTAGTGGAGGGTTAGACTAAAAATTATGACGAGCCAAACCGAGCTAAGTACGATGCCCAGGTCAATCGACCACAGGGGCGGTGATCTGTGGCCGGATAACCGCTGAGTAATCCCACCCTTGAAGTCGATCCTTACATTTGGTCATTAGTGGAGGATTAGAGAAAATTATGACAAGCCAAAGCGAGGTAAGTACGATGCCCAGGTAAAACGACCACAGGGGCGGTGATCTGTAGCCGGATAGCCGCTGAGTAATCCCACCCTTGCAGTCGATCCTTTCATTTGGTCATTAGTGGAGGATTAGACAAAATTATGACAAGCCAAAGCGAGCTAAGTACGATGCCCAGGTAAAACGACCACAGGGGCGGTGATCTGTGGCCGGATAACCGCTGAGTAATCCCACCCTTGAAGTCGATCCTTACATTTGGTCATTAGTGGAGGATTAGAGAAAATTATGACAAGCCAAAGCGAGGTAAGTACGATGCCCAGGTAAAACGACCACAGGGGCGTGTCAGAGGCTACTGTCCTAGATCCAATCATCCATACATGTTTCCATTGATTTAAGGAAAAACAGAGACGATGTGTCACGTAAAACCGCACTAACAAGGGACGGCGTACTATTCTCTCCTAGGCTACTGTCCTAGATCCAATAATCCATACATGTTTCCATTGATTTAAGGAAAAGCAGAGACGATGTGTCGCGTAAAACCGCACTAACAGGAGACGGGCGTACCACGCTCTCCGAGGCTACTGTCCTAGGTCCAATCATTCATGATCTTGTACAGTGGTTTAAGGAAAAACGGAGAAGAAGAAGAACAGCGGAAACTAGAGCTTGCTATCTCAACCCATTACAACATTGCAACTCATTTAAATTAATTTAGGATTATTAATAATCAAGATGTTTTTCTTTAATCAAAACCTTCAAATAAGGTGTCACTTAATTGGTTTTTACATTTAAAAAATTAGATTTGTCCCTCCAAAATCCCAATTTGAGAAAGCTAAGTTTTAATAGTGACTTCTAATTCCTAGAAAGGAGTTCCATCTCTCCTTCTTTATCTATCAAAAACTAGACAGATTGTATCCATACTTTCAACACAACCTGTAAATGATTTTATTTTATTACAATTATTTTAGTTCATGGACAGGATGTATAGATCACCGTCCATAGTACATAAAACTAAAGCTGGACGTTAGCCTTTCGTCCTATATTCTCGTGATTCACCGAGAGTAATATAATTTTCATTTATGATGCGGGTAATGTGTAAGTAATGTTGTTATTTATAAATCCAGCCATATAAAGTATCAATATTCATTTAAATTTATGCAGAAGGATATTTAGAATATTTTAATGTCTTGCATATTTTACCAACATCTAGTCAGAAATATTAGTCTCATAACACCTTCAGAATGAACTGTTTACAGTGGTTTACATTTTCAACCAATGTTTTGTGGTCAACACAAGCAAATACTATGGAAACACCCACTTAATATGTGATTTTGACAAATCCCCTCTAGAAACATATCGGCAAGATTCAGTATTGCATAAACTGTCGATTTTCTCTTTCTAAAACCAAATTGGTCTTCTGAAATTTGTTTGTCTTATAATAAGTATTTATCAGTTTTTAAAAACTATTTTTCAATATTTTTCTCAGTACGGAAAAATAGAGACAGACCGATATTTATTTAGTCAAACGACCACAGGGGCCACTATTTAGTGATCTGTGGCCGGATAGCCGCTGAGTAATCCCACCCTTGCAACCGACCCTTACATTTGGCCATTAGTGGAGGTTTTGACTAAATTATGACAAGTCAAAGCGACCTAAGTACGATGCCCAGGTAAAACGACCACAGGGGCGGTGATCTGTGGCCGGATAACCGCTGAGTAATCCCACCCTAGAAGTCGACCCTTACATTTGGTCATTAGTGGAGGATTAGAGAAAATTATGACAAGCCCAAAGCGAGCTAAGTACGATGCCCAGGTAAAACGACCACAGGGGCGGTGATCTGTGGCCGATAACCGCTGAGTAATCCCACCCTGAAGTCGATCCTTACATTTGGTCATTAGTGGAGGATTAGACAAAATTATGACAAGTCAAAGCGACCTAAGTACGATGCCCAGATAAAACGACCACAGGGGCGGTGATCTGTGGACGGATAACCGCTGAGTAATCCCCACCCTTGCAGTCGATCCTTTCATTTGGTCATTAGTGGTGGATTAGACAAAAATTATGACAAGCCAAAGCGAGCTAAGTACGATACCCAGGTAAAACGACCACAGGGGCGGTGATCTGTGGCCGGATAACCGCTGAGTAATCCCACCCTTGCAACCGACCCTTACATTTGGTCATTAGTGGTGAATTAGACAAAATTATGACAAGCCAAAGCGAGCTAAGTACGATGCCCAGGTAAAACGACCACAGGGGCGGTGATCTGTGGCCGGATAACCGCTGAGTAATCCCACCCTTGAAGTCGATCCTTACATTTGGTCATTAGTGGAGGATTAGAGAAAATTATGACAAGCCAAAGCGAGGTAAGTACGATGCCCAGGTAAAACGACCACAGTGGCGGTGATCTGTAGCCGGATAGCCGCTGAGTAATCCCACCCTTGCAGTCGATCCTTTCATTTGGTCATTAGTGGAGGATTAGACAAAATTATGACAAGCCAAAGCGAGCTAAATACGATGCCCAGGTAAAACGACCACAGGGGCGGTGGATCTGTGGCCGGATAGCCGCTGAGTAATCCCACCCTTGCAGTCGATCCTTACATTTGGTCATTAGTGGAGGGTTAGACTAAATTATGACAAGCCAAACCGAGCTAAGTACGATGCCCAGGTCAATCGACCACAGGGGCGGTGATCTGTGGCCGGATAACCGCTGAGTAATCCCACCCTTGAAGTCGATCCTTACATTTGGTCATTAGTGGTGGATTAGACAAAATTATGACAAGCCAAAGCGAGCTAAGTACGATGCCCAGGTAAAACGACCACAGGGGCGGTGATCTGTGGCCGGATAACCGCTGAGTATATCCCACCCCTGAAGTCGATCCTTACATTTGGTCATTAGTGGAGGATTAGACAAAATTATGACAAGCCAAAGCGAGGTAAGTACGATGCCCAGGTAAAACGACCACAGGGGCGGTGATCTGTAGCCGGATAGCCGCTGAGTAATCCCACCCTTGCAGTCGATCCTTTCATTTGGTCATTAGTGGAGGATTAGACAAAATTATTACAAGCCAAAGCGAGCTAAGTACGATGCCCAGGTTTTAAAACGACCACAGGGGCGGTGATCTGTGGCCGGATAACCGCTGAGTAATCCCACCCTTGAAGTCGATCCTTACATTTGGTCATTAGTGGAGGATTAGAGAAAATTATGACAAGCCAAAGCGAGGGTAAGTACGATGCCCAGGTAAAACGACCACAGTGGCGTGTCAGAGGCTACTGTCCTACATCCAATCATCCATACATGTTTCCATTGATTTAAGGAAAAACAGAAGACGATGTGTCACGTAAAACCGCACTAACAAGGGACGGCGTACTATTCTCTCCTAGGCTACTGTCCTAGATCCAATAATCCATACATGTTTCCATTGATTTAAGGAAAAGCAGAGACGATGTGTCGCGTAAAACCGCACTAACAGGAGACGGCGTACCACGCTCTCCGAGGCTACTGTCCTAGGTCCAATCATTCATGATCTTGTACAGTGGTTTAAGGAAAAACGGAGAAGAAGAAGAACAGCGGAAACTAGAGCTTGCTATCTCAACCCATTACAACATTGCAACTCATTTAAATTAATTTAGGATTATTAATAATCAAGATGTTTTTCTTTAATCAAAACCTTCAAATAAGGTGTCACTTAATTGGTTTTTACATTTAAAAAATTAGATTTGTCCCTCCAAAATCCCAATTTGAGAAATGCTAAGTTTTAATAGTGACTTCTAATTCCTAGAAAGGAGTTCCATCTCTCCTTCTTTATCTATCAAAAACTAGACAGATTGTATCCATACTTTCAACACAACCTGTAAATGATTTTATTTTATTACAATTATTTTAGTTCATGGACAGGATGTATAGATCACCGTCCATAGTACATAAAACTAAAGCTGGGACGTTAGCCTTCGTCTATTCTCGTGATTCACCGAGAGTAATATAATTTTCATTTATGATGCGGGTAATGTGTAAGTAATGTTGTTATTTATAAATCCAGCCATATAAAGTATCAATATTCATTTAAATTTATGCAGAAGGATATTTAGAATATTTTAATGTCTTGCATATTTTACCAACATCTAGTCAGAAATATTAGTCTCATAAACACCTTCAGAATGAACTGTTTACAGTGGTTTACATTTTCAACCAATGTTTTGTGGTCAACACAAGCAAATACTATGGAAACACCCACTTAATATGTGATTTTGACAAATCCCCTCTAGAAACATATCGGCAAGATTCAGTATTGCATAAACTGTCGATTTTTCTCTTTCTAAAAACCAAATTGGTCTTCTGAAATTTGTTTGTCTTATAATAAGTATTTATCAGTTTTTAAAAACTATTTTTCAATATTTTTCTCAGTACGGAAAAATAGAGACAGACCGATATTTATTTAGTCAAACGACCACAGGGGCGGTGATCTGTGGCCGGATAGCCGCTGAGTAATCCCACCCTTGCAACCGACCATTACATTTGGCCATTAGTGGAGGTTTTGACTAAATTATGACAAGTCAAAGCGACCTAAGTACGATGCCCAGGTAAAACGACCACAGGGGCGGTGATCTGTGGCCGGATAACCGCTGAGTAATCCCACCCTTGCAACCGACCCTTACATTTGGTCATTAGTGGTGGATTAGACAAAATTATGACAAGCCAAAGCGAGCTAAGTACGATGCCCAGGTAAAACGACCACAGGGGCGGTGATCTGTGGCCGGATAACCGCTGAGTAATCCCACCCTTGAAGTCGATCCTTACATTTGGTCATTAGTGGAGGATTAGAGAAAATTATGACAAGCCAAAGCGAGGTAAGTACGATGCCCAGGTAAAACGACCACAGTGGCGGTGATCTGTAGCCGGATAGCCGCTGAGTAATCCCACCCTTGCAGTCGATCCTTTCATTTGGTCATTAGTGGAGGATTAGACAAAATTTTGACAAGCCAAAGCGAGCTAAATACGATGCCCAGGTTAAAACGACCACAGGGGCGGTGATCTGTGGCCGGATAGCCGCTGAGTAATCCCACCCTTGCAGTCGATCCTTACATTTGGTCATTAGTGGAGGGTTAGACTAAATTATGACAAGCCAAACCGAGCTAAGTACGATGCCCAGGTCAATCGACCACAGGGGCGGTGATCTGTGGCCGGATAACCGCTGAGTAATCCCACCCTTGCAACCGACCCTTACATTTGGTCATTAGTGGTGGATTAGACAAAATTAAGACAAGCCAAAGCGAGCTAAGTACGATGCCCAGGTAAAACGACCACAGGGGCGGTGATCTGTGGCCGGATAACCGCTGAGTAATCCCACCCCTTGAAGTCGATCCTTACATTTGGTCATTAGTGGAGGATTAGACAAAATTATGACAAGCCAAAGCGAGGTAAGTACGATGCCCAGGTAAAACGACCACAGGGGCGGTGATCTGTAGCCGGATAGCCGCTGAGTAATCCCACCCTTGCAGTCGATCCTTTCATTTGGTCATTAGTGGAGGATTAGACAAAATTATTACAAGCCAAAGCGAGCTAAGTACGATGCCCAGGTAAAACGACCACAGGGGCGGTGATCTGTGGCCGGATAACCGCTGAGTAATCCCACCCTTGAAGTCGATCCTTACATTTGGTCATTAGTGGAGGATTAGAGAAAATTATGACAAGCCAAAGCGAGGTAATTACGATGCCCAGGTAAAACGACCACAGTGGCGTGTCAGAGGCTACTGTCCTACATCCAATCATCCATACATGTTTCCATTGATTTAAGGAAAAACAGAGACGATGTGTCACGTAAAACCGCACTAACAAGGGACGGCGTACTATTCTCTCCTAGGCTACTGTCCTAGATCCAATAATCCATACATGTTTCCATTGATTTAAGGAAAAGCAGAGACGATGTGTCGCGTAAAACCGCACTAACAGGAGACGGCGTACCACGCTCTCCGAGGCTACTGTCCTAGGTCCAATCATTCATGATCTTGTTACAGTGGTTTAAGGAAAAACGGAGAAGAAGAAGAACAGCGGAAACTAGAGCTTGCTATCTCAACCCATTACAACATTGCAACTCATTTAAATTAATTTAGGATTATTAATAATCAAGATGTTTTTCTTTAATCAAAACCTTCAAATAAAGTGTCACTTAATTGGTTTTTTACATTTAAAAAATTAGATTTGTCCCTCCAAAATCCCAATTTGAGAATGCTAAGTTTTAATAGTGACTTCTAATTCCTAGAAAGGAGTTCCATCTCTCCTTCTTTATCTATCAAAAACTAGACAGATTGTATCCATACTTTAAACACAACCTGTAAATGATTTTATTTTATTACAATTATTTTAGTTCATGGACAGGATGTATAGATCACCGTCCATAGTACATAAAACTAAAGCTGGACGTTAGCCTTCGTCTATTCTCGTGATTCACCGAGAGTAATATAATTTTCATTTATGATGCGGGTAATGTGTAAGTAATGTTGTTATTTATAAATCCAGCCATATAAAGTATCAATATTCATTTAAATTTATGCAGAAGGATATTTAGAATATTTTAATGTCTTGCATATTTTACCAACATCTAGTCAGAAATATTAGTCTCATAACACCTTCAGAATGAACTGTTTACAGTAGTTTACATTTTCAACCAATGTTTTGTGGTCAACACAAGCAAATCCTATGGAAACACCCACTTAATATGTGATTTTGACAAATCCCCTCTAGAAACATATCGGCAAGATTCAGTATTGCATAAACTGTCGATTTTTCTCTTTCTAAAACCAAATTGGTCTTCTGAAATTTGTTTGTCTTATAATAAGTATTTATCAGTTTTTAAAAAACAATTTTTCAATATTTTTCTCAGTACGGAAAAATAGAGACAGACCGATATTTATTTAGTCAAACGACCACAGGGGCGGTGATCTGTGGCCGGATAGCCGCTGAGTAATCCCACCCTTGCAACCGACCATTACATTTGGCCATTAGTGGAGGTTTTGACTAAATTATGACAAGTCAAAGCGACCTAAGTACGATGCCCAGGTAAAACGACCACAGGGGCGGTGATCTGTGGCCGGATAACCGCTGAGTAATCCCACCCTTGCAACCGACCCTTACATTTGGTCATTAGTGGTGGATTAGACAAAATTAAGACAAGCCAAAGCGAGCTAAGTACGATGCCCAGGTAAAACGACCACAGGGGCGGTGATCTGTGGCCGGATAGCCGCTGAGTAATCCCACCCTTGCAGTCGATCCTTACAATATTTGGTCATTAGTGGAGGATTAGACAAAATTATGACAAGTCAAAGCGACCTAAGTACGATGCCCAGATAAAACGACCACAGGGGCGGTGATCTGTGGCCGGATAACCGCTGAGTAATCCCACCCTTGAAGTCGATCCTTACATTTGGTCATTAGTGGAGGATTAGAGAAAATTATGACAAGCCAAAGCGAGCTAAGTACGATGCCCAGGTAAAACGACCACAGGGGCGGTGATCTGTGGCCGGATAACCGCTGAGTAATCCCACCCCTGAAGTCGATCCTTACATTTGGTCATTAGTGGAGGATTAGACAAAATTATGACAAGTCAAAGCGACCTAAGTACGATGCCCAGATAAAACGACCACAGGGGCGGTGATCTGTGGACGGATAACCGCTGAGTAATCCCACCCTTGCAGTCGATCCTTTCATTTGGTCATTAGTGGTGGATTAGACAAAATTATCACAAGCCAAAGCGAGCTAAGTACGATACCCAGGTAAAACGACCACAGGGGCGGTGATCTGTGGCCGGATAACCACTGAGTAATCCCACCCTTGAAGTCGATCCTTACATTTGGTCATTAGTGGAGGATTAGAGAAAATTATGACAAGCCAAAGCGAGGTAAGTACGATGCCCAGGTAAAACGACCACAGGGGCAGTGATCTGTAGCCGGATAGCCGCTGAGTAATCCCACCCTTGCAGTCGATCCTTTCATTTGGTCATTAGTGGAGGATTATTAGACAAAATTATGACAAGCCAAAGCGAGCTAAATACGATGCCCAGGTAAAAACGACCACAGGGGCGGTGATCTGTGGCCGGATAACCGCTGAGTAATCCCACCCTTGCAACCGATCCTTACATTTGGTCATTAGTGGAGGATTAGACAAAATTATGACAAGCCAAAGCGAGCTAAGTACGATGCCCAGGTAAAACGACCACAGGGGCGGTGATCTGTGGCCGGATAACCGCTGAGTAATCCCACCCTTGCAGTCGATCCTTTCATTTGGTCATTAGTGGTGGATTAGACAAAATTATCACAAGCCAAAGCGAGCTAAGTACGATACCCAGGTAAAACGACCACAGGGGCGGTGATCTGTGGCCGGATAACCACTGAGTAATCCCACCCTTGAAGTCGATCCTTACATTTGGTCATTAGTGGAGGATTAGAGAAAATTATGACAAGCCAAAGCGAGGTAAGTACGATGCCCAGGTAAAACGACCACAGGGGCAGTGATCTGTAGCCGGATAGCCGCTGAGTAATCCCACCCTTGCAGTCGATCCTTTCATTTGGTCATTAGTGGAGGATTATACAAAATTATGACAAGCCAAAGCGAGCTAAATACGATGCCCAGGTAAAACGACCACAGGGGTGGTGATCTGTGGCCGGATAGCCGCTGAGTAATCCCACCCTTGCAACCGACCCTTACATTTGGTCATTAGTGGTGGATTAGACAAAATTATGACAAGCCAAAGCGAGCTAAGTACGATACCCAGGTAAAACGACCACAGGGGCGGTGATCTGTGGCCGGATAACCGCTGAGTAATCCCACCCTTGAAGTCGATCCTTACATTTGGTCATTAGTGGAGGATTAGAGAAAATTATGACAAGCCAAAGCGAGGTAAGTACGATGCCCAGGTAAAACGACCACAGGGGCGGTGATCTGTGGCCGGATAACCGCTGAGTAATCCCACCCTTGAAAGTCAATCCTTACATTTGGTCATTAGTGGAGGATTAGAGAAAATTATGACAAGCCAAAGCGAGGTAAGTACGATGCCCAGGTAAAACGACCACAGGGGCGTGTCAGAGGCTACTGTCCTAGATCCAATCATCCATACATGTTTCCATTGATTTAAGGAAAAACAGAGACGATGTGTCACGTAAAACCGCACTAACAAGGGACGGCGTACCATTCTCTCCTAGGCTACTGTCCTAGATCCAATAATCCATACATGTTTCGATTGATTTAGGGAAAAGCAGAGACGATGTGTCGCGTAAAACCGCACCAGCAGGAGACGGCGTACCACGCTCTCCGAGGCTACTGTCCTAGGTCCAATCATTCATGATCTTGTACAGTGGTTTAAGGAAAAACGGAAGAAGAAGAAGAACAGCGGAAACTAGAGCTTGCTATCTCAACCCATTACAACATTGCAACTCATTTAAATTAATTTAGGATTATTAATAATCAAGATGTTTTTCTTTAATCAAAACCTTCAAATAAAGGTGTCACTTAATTGGTTTTTACATTTAAAAAATTAGATTTGTCCCTCCAAAATCCCAATTTGAGAAAGCTAAGTTTTAATAGTGACTTCTAATTCCTAGAAAGGAGTTCCATCTCTCCTTCTTTATCTATCAAAAACTAGACAGATTGTATCCATACTTTCAACACAACCTGTAAATGATTTTATTTTATTACAATTATTTTAGTTCATGGACAGGATGTATAGATCACCGTCCATAGTACATAAAACTAAAGCTGGACGTTAGCCTTCGTCTATTCTCGTGATTCACCGAGAGTAATATAATTTTCATTTATGATGCGGGTAATGTGTAAGTAATGTTGTTATTTATAAATCCAGCCATATAAAGTATCAATATTCATTTAAATTTATGCAGAAGGATATTTAGAATATTTTAATGTCTTGCATATTTTACCAACATCTAGTCAGAAATATTAGTCTCATAACACCTTCAGAATGAACTGTTTACAGTGGTTTACATTTTCAACCAATGTTTTGTGGTCAACACAAGCAAATCCTATGGAAACACCCACTTAATATGTGATTTTGACAAATCCCCTCTAGAAACATATCGGCAAGATTCAGTATTGCATAAACTGTCGATTTTCTCTTTCTAAAACCAAATTGGTCTTCTGAAATTTGTTTGTCTTATAATAAGTATTTATCAGTTTTTAAAAACAATTTTTCAATATTTTTCTCAGTACGGAAAAATAGAGACAGACCGATATTTATTTAGTCAAACGACCACAGGGGCGGTGATCTGTGGCCGGATAGCCGCTGAGTAATCCCACCCTTGCAAACCGACCATTACATTTGGCCATTAGTGGAGGTTTTGACTAAATTATGACAAGTCAAAGCGACCTAAGTACGATGCCCAGGTTAAAACGACCACAGGGGCGGTGATCTGTGGCCGGATAACCGCTGAGTAATCCCACCCTTGCAACCGACCCTTACATTTGGTCATTAGTGGTGGATTAGACAAAATTAAGACAAGCCAAAGCGAGCTAAGTACGATGCCCAGGTAAAACGACCACAGGGGCGGTGATCTGTGGCCGGATAGCCGCTGAGTAATCCCACCCTTGCAGTCGATCCTTACAATATTTGGTCATTAGTGGAGGATTAGACAAAATTATGACAAGTCAAAGCGACCTAAGTACGATGCCCAGATAAAACGACCACAGGGGCGGTGATCTGTGGCCGGATAACCGCTGAGTAATCCCACCCTTGAAGTCGATCCTTACATTTGGTCATTAGTGGAGGATTAGAGAAAATTATGACAAGCCAAAGCGAGCTAAGTACGATGCCCAGGTAAAACGACCACAGGGGCGGTGATCTGTGGCCGGATAACCGCTGAGTAATCCCACCCCTGAAGTCGATCCTTACATTTGGTCATTAGTGGAGGATTAGACAAAATTATGACAAGTCAAAGCGACCTAAGTACGATGCCCAGATAAAACGACCACAGGGGCGGTGATCTGTGGACGGATAACCGCTGAGTAATCCCACCCTTGCAGTCGATCCTTTCATTTGGTCATTAGTGGTGGATTAGACAAAATTATCACAAGCCAAAGCGAGCTAAGTACGATACCCAGGTAAAACGACCACAGGGGCGGTGATCTGTGGCCGGATAAACCACTGAGTAATCCCACCCTTGAAGTCGATCCTTACATTTGGTCATTAGTGGAGGATTAGAGAAAATTATGACAAGCCAAAGCGAGGTAAGTACGATGCCCAGGTAAAACGACCACAGGGGCAGTGATCTGTAGCCGGATAGCCGCTGAGTAATCCCACCCTTGCAGTCGATCCTTTCATTTGGTCATTAGTGGAGGATTATACAAAATTATGACAAGCCAAAGCGAGCTAAATACGATGCCCAGGTTAAAACGACTACAGGGGCGGTGATCTGTGGCCGGATAGCCGCTGAGTAATCCCACCCTTGCAACCGACCCTTACATTTGGTCATTAGTGGTGGATTAGACAAAATTATGACAAGCCAAAGCGAGGTAAGTACGATGCCCAGGTAAAAACGACCACAGGGGCGGTGATCTGTGGGCCGGATAAGCTGCTGAGTAATCCCACCCTTGCAGTCGATCCTTTCATTTGGTCATTAGTGGAGGATTAGAGAAAATTATGACAAGCCAAAGCGAGGTAAGTACGATGCCCAGGTAAAACGACCACAGGGGCGGTGATCTGTGGCCGGATAACCGCTGAGTAATCCCACCCTTGAAAGTCAATCCTTACATTTGGTCATTAGTGGAGGATTAGAGAAAATTATGACAAGCCAAAGCGAGGTAAGTACGATGCCCAGGTAAAACGACCACAGGGGCCGTGTCAGAGGCTACTGTCCTAGATCCAATCATCCATACATGTTTCCATTGATTTAAGGAAAAAACAGAGACGATGTGTCACGTAAAACCGCACTAACAAGGGACGGCGTACCATTCTCTCCTAGGCTACTGTCCTAGATCCAATAATCCATACATGTTTCGATTGATTTAAGGAAAAGCAGAGACGATGTGTCGCGTAAAACCGCACCAGCAGGAGACGGCGTACCACGCTCTCCGAGGCTACTGTCCTAGGTCCAATCATTCATGATCTTGTACAGTGGTTTAAGGAAAAACGGAGAAGAAGAAGAACAGCGGAAACTAGAGCTTGCTATCTCAAACCCATTACAACATTGCAACTCATTTAAATTAATTTAGGATTATTAATAATCAAGATGTTTTTCTTTAATCAAAACCTTCAAATAAGGTGTCACTTAATTGGTTTTTACATTTAAAAAATTAGATTTGTCCCTCCAAAATCCCAATTTGAGAAAGCTAAGTTTTAATAGTGACTTCTAATTCCTAGAAAGGAGTTCCATCTCTCCTTCTTTATCTATCAAAAACTAGACAGATTGTATCCATACTTTCAACACAACCTGTAAATGATTTTATTTTATTACAATTATTTTAGTTCATGGACAGGATGTATAGATCACCGTCCATAGTACATAAAACTAAAGCTGGACGTTAGCCTTCGTCTATTCTCGTGATTCACCGAGAGTAATATAATTTTCATTTATGATGCGGGTAATGTGTAAGTAATGTTGTTATTTATAAATCCAGCCATATAAAGTATCAATATTCATTTAAATTTATGCAGAAGGATATTTAGAATATTTTAATGTCTTGCATATTTTACCAACATCTAGTCAGAAATATTAGTCTCATAACACCTTCAGAATGAACTGTTTACAGTGGTTTACATTTTCAACCAATGTTTTGTGGTCAACACAAGCAAATCCTATGGAAACACCCACTTAATATGTGATTTTGACAAATCCCCTCTAGAAACATATCGGCAAGATTCAGTATTGCATAAACTGCCGATTTTCTCTTTCTAAAACCAAATTGGTCTTCTGAAATTTGTTTGTCTTATAATAAGTATTTATCAGTTTTTAAAAAACTATTTTTCAATATTTTTCTCAGTACGGAAAAATAGAGACAGACCGATATTTATTTAGTCAAACGACCACAGGGGCGGTGATCTGTGGCCGGATAACCGCCTGAGTAATCCCACCCTTGAAGTCGATCCTTACATTTTGGTCATTAGTGGAGGATTAGAGAAAATTATGACAAGCCAAAGCGAGTAAGTACGATGCCCAGGTTAAAACGACCACAGGGGCGGTGATCTGTGGCCGGATAACCGCTGAGTAATCCCACCCTTGAAGTCGATCCTTACATTTGGTCATTAGTGGAGGATTAGAGAAAATTATGACAAGCCAAAGCGAGGTAAGTACGATGCCCAGGTAAAACGACCACAGGGGCGTGTCAGAGGCTACTGTCCTAGATCCAATCATCCATACATGTTTCCATTGATTTAAGGAAAAACAGAGACGATGTGTCACGTAAAACCGCACTAACAAGGGACGGCGTACTATTCTCTCCTAGGCTACTGTCCTAGATCCAATAATCCATACATGTTTCCATTGATTTAAGGAAAAGCAGAGACGATGTGTCGCGTAAAACCGCACTAACAGGAGACGGCGTACCACGCTCTCCGAGGCTACTGTCCTAGGTCCAATCATTCATGATCTTGTACAGTGGTTTTAAGGAAAAACGGAGAAGAAGAAGAACAGCGGAAACTAGAGCTTGCTATCTCAACCCATTACAACATTGCAACTCATTTAAATTAATTTAGGATTATTAATAATCAAGATGTTTTTCTTTAATCAAAACCTTCAAATAAGGTGTCACTTAATTGGTTTTTACATTTAAAAAATTAGATTTGTCCCTCCAAAATCCCAATTTGAGAAAGCTAAGTTTTAATAGTGACTTCTAATTCCTAGAAAGGAGTTCCATCTCTCCTTCTTTATCTATCAAAAACTAGACAGATTGTATCCATACTTTCAACACAACCTGTAAATGATTTTATTTTATTACAATTATTTTTAGTTCATGGACAGGATGTATAGATCACCGTCCATAGTACATAAAACTAAAGCTGGACGTTAGCCTTCGTCTATTCTCGTGATTCACCGAGAGTAATATAATTTTCATTTATGATGCGGGTAATGTGTAAGTAATGTTGTTATTTATAAATCCAGCCATATAAAGTATCAATATTCATTTAAATTTATGCAGAAGGATATTTAGAATATTTTAATGTCTTGCATATTTTACCAACATCTAGTCAGAAATATTAGTCTCATAACACCTTCAGAATGAACTGTTTACAGTGGTTTACATTTTCAACCAATGTTTTGTGGTCAACACAAGCAAATACTATGGAAACACCCACTTAATATGAGATTTTGACAAATCCCCTCTAGAAACATATCGGCAAGATTCAGTATTGCATCAACTGTCGATTTTCTCTTTCTAAAACCAAATTGGTCTTCTGAAATTTGTTTGTCTTATAATAAGTATTTATCAGTTTTTAAAAACTATTTTTCAATATTTTTCTCAGTACGGAAAAATAGAGACAGACCGATATTTATTTAGTCCAAACGACCACAGGGGCGGTGATCTGTGGCCGGATAGCCGCTGAGTAATCCCACCTTTGCAACCGAACCCTTACATTTGGCCATTAGTGGAGGTTTTGACTAAATTATGACAAGTCAAAAGCGACCTAAGTACGATGCCCAGGTAAAACGACCACAGGGGCGGTGATCTGTGGCCGGATAACCGCTGAGTAATCCCACCCTTGCAACCGACCCTTACATTTGGTCATTAGTGGTGGATTAGACAAAATTAAGACAAAGCCAAAAGCGAGCTAAGTACGATGCCCAGGTAAAACGACCACAGGGGCGGTGATCTGTGGCCGGATAGCCGCTGAGTAATCTGACCCTTGCAGTCGATCCTTACATTTGGTCATTAGTGGAGGATTAGACAAAATTATGACAAGTCAAAGCGACCTAAGTACGATGCCCAGGTAAAACGACCACAGGGGCGGTGATCTGTGGACGGATAACCGCTCTGAGTAATCCCACCCTTGCAACCGACCCTTATATTTGGTCATTAGTGGTGGATTAGACAAAATTATGACAAGCTAAAGCGAGCTAAGTACGATGCCCAGGTAAAACGACCACAGGGGCGGTGATCTGTGGCCGGATAAACCGCTGAGTAATCCCACCCCTGAAGTCGATCCTTACATTTGGTCATTAGTGGAGGATTAGAGAAAATTATGACAAGCCCAAAGCGAGGTAAGTACGATGCCCAGGTAAAACGACCACAGGGGCGGTGATCTGTGGCCGGATAGCCGCTGAGTAATCCCACCCTTGCAGTCGATCCTTACATTTGGTCATTAGTGGAGGATTAGACAAAATTATGACAAGCCAAAGCGAGCTAAATACGATGCCCAGGTTTAAAAACGACCACAGGGGCGGTGATCTGTGGCCGGATAGCCGCTGAGTAATCCCACCCTTGCAGTCGATCCTTACATTTGGTCATTAGTGGAGGGTTAGACTAAATTATGACAAGCCAAACCGAGCTAAGTACGATGCCCAGGTCAATCGACCACAGGGGCGGTGATCTGTGGCCGCATGGACGCTGATTAATTTCACCCTTGCAACCGACCCTTACATTTGGTCATTAGTGGCGGTTTAGGAAATTGCCCTCAGCCGCTGCTGCACAAGTTAAAACGTACAACTTCATTTCCTTAATTTCCGATATACCTTACTGCATTTATTTGAATAATTATTTCCGTTTTTACATTTTCCCGATGAATGTATTAGTGTATAATATTCTTACAGTAAAAGAATGTTTACCAAAATGTATTTACACATTTAAGTATGTTTACAAATCACTCTGTATTCAAAATCTAGTGAATTTCCGTCCCTTACTTTGTGCACAGCTAATGCTGTACATATGCAAACGACTCTTTTTTGACTGATGGATCCAAAAACAAATATATTATTTAAAAAAATTATGGTTGCCTGTAAAGTCGGTTTTACGGGCGAAGATTTTACGTGACAACGTCTTTTTCTCTCGGTAGAATATTTATTGATATGAATATTATTAAATTGCACAATAGGAACAAGGAATTGAATGAAAATAAGAATTGCACAAATTTTAACTGTAGAAATATATTTTGTTTACTAAAACATTGTACATAATTTGAAATTAATAAAAATTTGTTATTTTAAATGGTAAAGTTGAATAAAACATTTACTAAAATTGGAATTTGAAATTCTTGCTAAACACAGTTAAATTCTAACTCAGCGCGTGGTGATTGGTCGGTTTAGTTCGTTTGTTTGGTCGCACTGTTATGACAGGTTAGAGGTTATAATTTGTTATTTTAAATGTTTGACTAGCAATACGCGCTGTTTCTTCTCAATCGACTGAATTACGATTGATTGCAGAGTGATTTAAACTAATAATTTACTTAACACTATCAACATTTGTCAATAGTATGACATAACCTATAAACTCAGTTTCTCAACTTTTGTGTCAATCTAACAATTAATCAATCAATCATAGTTTACGATAATGAAATATCAGTGTACAATTATTTACCTTTATTGTTGTAGTTGTTTTTAAATAAAGAATCTAAGCACTCCACATTTTCACGAATAAACATAGTTATCTGCTTTATCCCGTGCGGCGGACCCACAGTTTATCTGCTTTATCCCGTGCGGCGGACCCACTGGACGGGCATCGTAACGTTACCGGGCGTTACACTTTTTCATGAGTGACTCCGAGCCGCAACCTAATTTAAGACGTTGTCACGTCAAAAAAAAAACGAATTCCATAATAAATTAATTTTCTAGTTTAAACAGCATATTTTTAAGAAATGTATCAAAAATGTATTACTGAATTTTCATTTTTAAGTAAAGATAAGGCCTAAACTTAATAAAGCTAACGTTACATTCGGTCTTGATGAAGTTTGTTCCGTACGATTCATTAAAGCTTATTTTCAGAGATCCTTTTTATTTTTTTCTGATTACTAAAGTAGGAGTAAGCCACATCTACTGTCACGTAACAGCTTCGCTGGTTTGCTTGCTGAATTTCAGACCGATAACGCGTTTCAATTCCGAGATGTCTTACGGTCAGATAGACAGACATCCATACAAAAAAGAAAACGTTTCGCTCACTTCCCCCCTCCAGGCAGACAAAAATAAATGTCAACTTACTGATTAATAGGCTTTTAATGGTGCTCAATCAAATTCAATGGTTGACCGCGCATCTTCAGGAGAACTCCATTTTATCTATGTAGAAATTAAGTTTCATAAAAAATTTAAAGTCTGCAGATAAAACCTTTTTCGAGATATCTTGCCACAAGAACATTCAAATCTTTTCATCGAGTTATAATTCATAGCAGTGTTCATATAAAAACAGTTCCGATGATAGCGGGGGAGGGTACTACAACGGGAAAGAGTGTCCTGAAATCAAATCATGTTAACGCCTTTTAATATAGACTTTCCACTCTACTATATTTATGTTTTTACTCATATGACAGGTCAAATAGGTTTAAAAATATATTTGATGTGCTATTTTTCTCGATTCAAAAATGAATATCCAATGTAAAAATATTTACTAACGCTTAGCCAAATCCCTTAGGGTGACATGCACCATCATCGAACTCATTGTTGAATATGAGGAAATGAATCTTCCTGTAAAATATAAAGTGTATAAGTTAGTTCGGTTTTGAGATATCGTGTGTGGACAAGTTATACAGAGAAAGAAATAGAGAAATAAAATTTGTCCAGCTTCTCGAAGGATAGGCTTTTTTAATAATGAGATAGTTATACAATCTGAAACCAAACAATTCATTATTTGTATGAAAAACGGCGCGTTTTATACTCCAAACAGAACTTTTCGAACAAAAGTTCCACAAAATAATAAGATATATTAATAGTTTTAAATCCTAATTATACTTATTAAATCCATGTATTTGATATTATTTTTAAACAGTTTATCACTTCTTGCGTCTAAAAAACAATTCCACTAAAAAAAATATAAAATTTATATATAAAATGATTACTTTTTTAAAAGGATTTTTTAAATATGTAACTTTAATTAAAATAACTAGAAGTTTCAATAAATCTTATTTTTTATAGTGTATTCCATCTTTCAAACGTATTATTATTTAGTCATAAATATTAGTCTTATTTTGGTGTTTTGTAAAAAGTGCTTACACCACAAATGGATTGTTTAATATCTTTGAAAAAGATGTGATTCTGAATGTTTATGAAAATAGGAAAGAACATGAAGAAAACTAAACGATATCTTGAGTTAATTCTAGGCATGTGTAAACGGCGAAATACTAGCATTTACGGACATTTGACATGTGTGCATCGACAATATAACCAATTTTACAAAAAACAAACTTTTCGCAAAACAAATTTTAAAATAAAAATACGTATTAAATATACGACAAAGTATATTATGTTTGCACAAAGATGTAAAATATTAGTATGGTAACTAGTAAAAAATTAGTATAGTAGCAAGTAAAATGTACTAGAACTAACGTAACTTGATATTTCAAACAATTTTGTAATACCTGAAGGATGATTTGCCTATGATAAAGGGAGAGAGTCAGTTTCCTAGTTGGAGTTAGCCTAGCTAGAGTAACATGCCATGTCCTATAGGCCCTAATAGACTTAATTAGATTAAAGGGAATGACTCTCTGCTGATACGATTACAAAATTCGGACAGTTAGCCAAACTCAATTGGTATGCCGACAAGGAGTTGAGACAGTTTGGCGTGACAGGTCATGTACTTAAAGGTATAATGGACTTGATAAATGAGAGAGTGACTCTCTGCTGATATTATTACAAAGTTAGGCATTTAGCCAAACTCGATTGGTATGCCGACAAGGAGTTGAGACAGTTTGGCGTGACAGGTCATGTACTTAAAGGTATAATGGACTTGATAAATGAGAGAATGACTCTCTGGTGATATGATTACAAAGTTCTGGCAGTTAGCTAAACTCGATTGGTATGCCGACAAGGAGTTGAGACAGTTTGGCGTGACAGGTCATGTACTTAAAGGTATAATGGACTTGATAAATGAGAGAGTGACTCTCTGCTGATATTATTACAAAGTTAGGCATTTAGCCAAACTCGATTGGTATGCCGACAAGGAGTTGAGACAGTTTGGCGTGACAGGTCATGTACTTAAAGGTATAATGGACTTGATAAATGAGAGAGTGACTCTCTGCTGATATTATTACAAAGTTAGGCATTTAGCCAAACTCGATTGGTATGCCGACAAGGAGTTTGAGACAGTTTGGCGTGACAGGTCATGTACTTAAAGGTATAATGGACTTGATAAATGAGAGAGTGACTCTCTGCTGATATTATTACAAAGTTAGGCATTTAGCCAAACTCGATTGGTATGCCAACAAGGAGTTGAGACAGTTTGGCGTGACAGGTCATGTACTTAAAGGTATAATGGACTTGATAAATGAGAGAATGACTCTCTGGTGATATGATTACAAAGTTCTGGCAGTTAGCTAAACTCGATTGGTATGGCCGACAAGGAGTTGAGACAGTTTGGCGTGACAGGTCATGTACTTAAAGGTATAATGGACTTGATAAATGAGAGAATGACTCTCTGGTGATATGATTACAAAGTTCTGGCAGTTAGCCAAACTCGATTGGTATGCCGACAAGGAGTTGAGACAGTTTGGCGTGACAGGTCATGTACTTAAAGGTTATAATGGACTTGATAAATGAGAGAATGACTCTCTGGTGATATGATTACAAAGTTCTGGCAGTTAGCCAAACTCGATTGGTATGCCGACAAAGGAGTTGAGACAGTTTGGCGTGACAGGTCATGTACTTAAAGGTATAATGGACTTGATAAATGAGAGAATGACTCTCTGGTGATATGATTACAAAGTTCTGGCAGTTAGCCAAACTCGATTGGTATGCCGACAAGGAGTTGAGACAGTTTGGCGTGACAGGTTGTGTCCTGAATGGGCTAATGCACTTTGACGCCACTCCCAGAACTTTATTGACATTTAAACAGCCATCTATTGCGTGTCAATTGTGAATATATTTTATTTAGCTCAATAATATTTTAATTATCCTACGTCTATCAATAATATCTTATAAAAATCTCTGTTTGACTGGGCAAATTGTATTTTGCTTTATTTTTGTAACTATTCTTAATGTCAATGGTTAACATATAATTGTCTTTTGCTCCTGATGAGTTGTAATTTTGAATTAGCTTAGTTTAAATCATCCATTAACATAAAAAACAGTATATCACTCATTCCACCAAGACACATAGAGGTCTATAAATATATTATTTCTTATTTCCGTGCATTAATTTATCATTGTTGTGCACAGATATTCGAATAAGATAATTAGAAACTTTAGTTTAAATTTAAATTTGAATGCAATTTTTAGAGCATTATTACGTTTGTACTCTTAAGTATACCACAAATGCAAATGATAATTTTTATATATATATATGTTTCTAGTTTTAAGTTCAATGTATTAATTATTATAGGATATTGTCTGACCATTGTTATAAAAACCCAACTAAAATTATGTGTATATCTGATAAAAAAAACACGGAATTGCCATTACTGACTTTGTGATGCACCTCGTTTACAATAGTGAAAGGAAACAGTGAGATGATGTGTCACGTAAAACTGCACCAACAAGGGACGGCGTGCCATCGTCTCAAAGGCTACTGTCCTAGATCCAATCATCCATACATGTTTCCATTGATTTAAGGAAAAAACAGAGACGATGTGTCATGTAAAACCGCACTAACAAGGGACAGCGTGCCATCGTCTCAGAGGCTACTGTCCTAGATCCAATAATCCATACATGTTTCCATTGATTTAAAGAAAAACAGAGACGATCTGTCATGTAAAACCGCACTAACAAGGGATGGTGTGCCATCCTCTCCGAGGCTACTGTCCTAGATCCAATAATCCATACATGTTTCCATTGATTTAAGGAAAAACAGAGACGATCTGTCACGTAAAAACCGCCACTAACAAGAGACGGCGTGCCATCGTCTCAGAGGCCTACTGTTCTAGATCCAATCATCCATACATGTTTCCATTGATTTAAGGAAAAACAGAGACGATTTGTCACGGAAAACCGCACTAACAAGGGACGGCGTACTATTCTCTCCTGGGCTACTGTCCTAGATCCAATAATCCGTACATGTTTCCATTGATTTAAGGAAAAGCAGAGATGATGTGTCACGGAAAACCGCACTAACAAGGGACGGCGTACTATTCTCTCCTGGGCTACTGTCCTAGATCCAATAATCCATACATGTTTTCCATTGAGGAAAAAGCAGAGGACGTTGTGTCACGTAAAACCGCACTAACAAGGGACGGCGTACCATGCTCTCCGAGGCTACTGTTCCTAGATCCAATCATTTATAAATTTTTACAGTGGTTTTAAGGAAAAACGGAGAAGAAGAAACAGCGGAAACTAGAGCTTGCTATCTCAACCCATTACAACATTGCAACTCATTTAAATTAATTGAGGATTAATAATAATCAAGATGTTTTTCTTTAATCGAGACCTTCAAATAAGGTGTCACTTAATTGGTTTTTTTACATTAAAAAAATTAGATTTGTTCCCTCCAAAATTTCAATTTGAAAAAATGAGCATTGTTTTAATAGTGACTTCTAATTCCTAGAAAGGTGTCCCCGAGTTCTATCCCTCAATCTTTATCTATAAAAAACTAGACGAATTGTATCCATACAACCTGTATAATAATTTCCATGCATTTATTATTATTTGTTTTATTGGTGAGTTACAATTATATGTACATGTGGTAACTAGTAATGAAAAGCCATATATGATTTTATTTCATTACAATTATTTTAGTTCATGAACAGCATTTATAGATCACCGTCCATAGAGCATAACCTAAAGCTGTGTGACAGCTCGCGTTTATTCTCGTGATTCACCGAGAGCAATATAATTTTCATTTATTATTCCGGTAACGTTTTAAGTAATGTTTTTATTTATAATTACAGCCATATACAATATCAATATTCATTTATATTTAGTACAGAAGGGTATTTAGAATATTTTAAATGTCTTTTATATTTTACACCTAGTTGAAATATTAGTCTCATAACACCTTCAGAATGAGATCGACATCTAATCACGTGAAAATAATATATCTCATTTCAAAACCAGTCTTCAATTAGAGAAGACCATTTGTAGCAAAACCTCAATAAATGAGCACTTTATCCATCCTGTAACACATGTTGCACCAAATCACTGAAACGATAAAGTAATTGTTCTTGTGGAATGTGTTGTTGCAGATTCGTATACATTTTCCACTCTTTATTGGATACCTGAAAATAACGAATGCCACAGTAATAGACATACCTGACGTGCCTTTTGCGCGGGAATGCCTGGGGCAACATCCGGGGAATGCCATATTGATAAATAACCGGTCAGATATGTCTTGTAACATTTCCTTTACGTGAGCCACTATTTCCAGTTTTTTGTCGTCGTGCAATAAACCACATGACTGCCACTGTTAATACACTGTTTTGGAAATTCAATAATTACAAATTTATTGTTTTCTAAAATTTACATAACTACATTGTGGAATTTTAACAGCCAAACTCTTCTTTAAAGAATTAGATTTATTTATTACAATATTTTAAAATGTTTTCAGTTACTTAAACACAGGAAACTTCATCCGAATAAGCTTATATCTTTTTAAGCATTATTTAAGTATTACAAATAAGTAGATTTAATGATTATGAACACTGTTTTATGATAAATAAAGGATCTCATAAGTATTACTAATTATATATAAGTATAAGTACTAATTTAAGAAGTATTTACAACAAAATATCAGTCAATGGCTGGAAACATTAGTTCCAAAAACTGAAACACACTAAAATTATATCCCTAGATAAACTCTTCAAAGGTGTTTTACAAATAATTAGTTTAGTCAAAATTACGACATTGCGAGGAATAATTTATATTTTACAAAGAATAGGTTGTACCGTCTTTTATAGTACATATATTGAATTTATATGGAGCTAATATTTTATAAATTAAAACAACTTTTCGGAAATACTTGGTTTATTTCCGAAATTTAAGTTCACCAAAAAATTTAACAAAGTTTACAAACTTTTGATTCAATTTTCTTCAAAATGTCACTCAATCGAACAAATCTAATTAAGAGTCTGATTTAAAAGGTATTAAAATTAAAATTAAACTAAAAATGTATACTTTCTCCAAAAAAAATTGGTTTAAATTAACAAAACAAAATAAAAAGTTCTCTTCTCAAAATACTCAAAATTAATATAACACAAAACTTGATATTTACTTTATGACCAAAAATTTAATTCACAATACTTCAAAAAATTGAATTAAATTTTCAGACTCTGAAAGATGGGAAACTTTAGAAATTTTTATTACAGTATTTATAAAAATAAAAGATATTAACTATACGCTGGTACGGGACTTACTACTTTGAAGATTCGGAGGCAGATCGGAAAATAAAACGCACTAAAAAATTTAAATACTTGAAATTGAATTTACACGCGATAAATAATTACTCTAAAATCTCAACTATAGGGTTAGAGGAAGAAAACTTCAGCTTCGACCGGTACACCTTCTCCTTGAAACTCCAAGACTCGACTGACTGCTTCTCTCTCTGCAGCGAGCCGGGTCGGAACGTATCACCGTCGGCTCGATCAGCTGATTGACCGGTCTAACTGAACAAACAATGTCCACGCAACACGCGTCTAGTTAACAAGAGCCTACTTCCTACCGCGATTCAGCATAAATGAATTACAACTATGGTACAATATTTTTCCCTAGCCCGAAGCTGAAATCACGGTAGGAACCTATTAAAACACTCATCCCGGATTAAGTACAATAATATCCCTCCACATGCACACTTTTAAATAACAATTTTGGTACTTATCACTACGTGGAGGCTGTGATGTGTAGTCCGAGGGTGATGTGGTAGGGGTTGCCCGATGTCCAGTGTGGCTCCCCCAGGTAGCCATCGCAAAGGGATGTGGTAGGTGAGGAGTCGAGGCAGGTAGCTCCTCCAATGATCGTGCGGCCGGTGCAGTGCGGCGGCCTCGTTGATCTCGTGGTTGGCTGGCTCTGGTTCGCTAATAGCACTGCTACCTGCTCCTCCAATCTAATAACAATTTCAGCCCGCGAGGCATTGAGCTCTTGGAGGACATTCCTTTTTTACAAAATATTCCCTCCGTATAATTGTATGGCTGTCAGTCTTTTCACGGTGTGTTCTTATTGTACGCCTTGCGCCATTGTCACGAAAGTAAACCATTACCAGATGTTGTTAATTACAATACAATCAATTTACAGGGATTTACAATGGCACAATAATCAATTGTTTACCACACAATAAAACCTCATATAGTGATAAAAAACAATATTACCCTGTCCTTCTACATTTGAAGGAACAGGGAAGAAATATCACTATCAATACAACTCATTGCCTTCGACCGGTACACCTTCTCCTTGAAACTCCAAGACTCGACTGACTGCTTCTCTCTCTGCAGCTAGCGGGTCGGAACGTATCACCGTCGCTCGATCAGCTGATTGACCGGTCTAACTGAACAAACAATGTCCACGCACCGCGTCTAGTTAACAAGAGCCTACTTCCTACCGCGATTCAGCATAAATGAAATTAGAACTATGGTACAAGGTAAATAATATTCTTATCGAGAAGGCCAGAAGCTGTGTCAGATTGAACTCCTGGAATCTGGATTCATGTTCGTCTGAAGTAATCGAAAGAAAGTCGACGACGAGAAGCTCAAAACTAAACATTTACATCGTTACAACATCAAGATACCAGACACTACAGTAAAAGGAAGGTGAACTGGAGCTAAACCCAAAATTCAATTGAATCAAACCTTCGTAACCATAGCTACGTTACGTGTACAAAGGTTCGGTTGCGCCACCGTGCTTAGAGATCGTGTATGACACTAAAACTTTACCTATTTATAGATAATGTGATGTCAAATGATGTAAATTTTCCGTTTTTCAGCTTCTTCGTTCGTCGACTCTCTTTGGATCTCTTCAGACGAACATGGCTCCAGAACTTCCTTCTCTGCTTATTTGGAATAAACTGGTATTGTGCCGTATTTGTTCTACTCAGATTTCCAAAGCAGTTGATTCCCAAGGGTGAACAGGATTAATAGTTTTAGGCCCAATTTGAGTCATTATATTGGTGTTCATCTTTCATTGTAGGAAATTGTCCAATAGTTTCGATAATAGTTTTAAGTACTGATGGGCGTAACCATCTAATTTTCTAATTGACACGAATTGGATAGTATAAATAAAAAAACCATCATTTTCTGCATCATACATATTTTGTGTTCCTAAGTAAATGTAATAGAATAAAAAGGAGTAATTATAATCAACATACTGCACCCTAAAGGTAGTTAATTAGTGTTTGATTAATGTGTATTGACGAAATTGCTATGACATTATAGCATGAAGTAGGGCCATAATGAATTTGGAAACAGAAATTATTTATGTTAAGAGATTTCCCTTATAGAAAACTGACCGAATTTGTTGTCAGTTTAACGAGTTCCTTCTGGATTTGAGACCAACACTTTGTGCCACTATATAATAGCTTTCATGTGCACACTCTTACCAAAGGCTTTCTATCTCTTACCTCTATCTCTTTCTCTTTCATCTTGGCGTCCAGGAAGTTTGAACAAAGAGAAAATTTGCTGTTACACAGAAATTGTATTTATAATCTTCTCAATAAGTAATACAGGTAATGTAGTACATACAATTACGAACGTTCTGTAAGACTTTTTCGCCTAGTTTTTTAGAGTATTTATTTTCTCAGAATAAAATAAGTAATTTTAGACTTTTATTAGTTTGTGTCTATAACAATTTAAAATGTGGTTTGCATTAATATTTAGTTATTTATGTTAAGAATAGTTTAAAAATCAATATATTCCCTAAATTAAATTTGGTACTGTGCAACAACGTTATATTTATGTCCATATTTTAAAGTATACATTATCTGCATAATATAAGTATAATGACAATATCTTGGCTATTGAATTTTATATAATTGGTCTGTTACATTTTATATAAAAGCCCTATGAGCCTCGAGAACCAATTCGATAGGTTAGAGGACGCACCTAGATTTTCGTGATAAGCGGTCGAATAAAAATTTTTCCCAGAAAACAAAATTCGATGCGGCGCCACAATATGTGTTAATTAAGGTACACAGTCACCCGTCAAAACACGTAAATAAAATTATTAGTTTTAGCTAACGAAAACTATTTCAGTTTCCATGACAGACTATTTCGCAGAACAATGATAACTTTGTCCCTTTACCTTCGTTGGCTGGCGGTGATATAAGTTCTTTGTACATGTCTGTCAGTTTTAGCTAACAATTTCAAGACCGAATAATTTTGGCTGAATGGTGATAATTTTGTCTCTTTGTCTCGTGTCTGTCAGTTTTCAGCTAACCATATCAAGACAGCCTAATCGTGCTTTTTGTTCTTTTTACCATCGTTGGCTGGCTATGACGGAACTTCCTATGTACATGTCTCATAGTTTCACCTAACGATATCAAGACAGAATATTGGGCTGAATGTGATAACACTCTTTCTCGTGTCTGTCAGTTTCAGCTAACAATATCAAGACAGCCTATTGTGGCTATATTGTTCTTTTTACCTCGTTGGCTGGCTATGAGGGAACTTCTATGTACATGTCTCATAGTTTCACCTAACGTATATCAAGGACAGAATATTGGGGCTGAATGTGATAACTTTGACTCTTTATCCTCGTCGGTTGATGGTTCTTTCTTTTACATGTCTGTAAGTTTCAGCCAACGACATCAGGACCCGAATATTTGTTTGAATGTGATAACTTTGTATTCTTTACTTCGTCTGGAGCTGGCGGTGATATAAATCGTCTAACAAGTCATCGTGGAGCAATGTACTCACTGAGACGAGGAATCTAGAAATTTTGCTGATTCTTATTACCACTACAGATTAAAGGTCATGATAATGAACACTAAAAAAGTAAGCATGGAGAGCTCAGAGCTTTTTCGTAAGGATTACGTCAACATACCATAGTAAAGCAAGGGACCCATTTAGTTTTTGCCTTCCTAATGACAGCTCTAGGTCGATTTCATGTGGAATGCAGCATGGATTTGTGCAAAAAATTAGGATATCTTCAGGGACATCTGGTAAATCACAAATAAAGTGGGAGTTTTTTTGTTATGACAGATATTCCGTCATGATGTTCCACTGGAAAACCCCCTGAAGTTGACTGGGAGCATCAAGATGGAGTTTGTTTTACCTCAATAACCATTTGTGTTTACCTACATGGGCATTAGTTAACATTTCTTGAACTCATGTTATAGGCCCTGATAAAGAACCCAACATACATTCGTCATGAATAGTGGGAAATAGGAATACATCTCTTGAACATTGAAGTTTGTATGTTTACCATGGTTTTTAGAGTAAAGTTTCTGTACGCATTTTACAGGGTTCAGAATTATCGCATCGTGCTGTAGCCCAAAACTGGTTCCTGGAGAACCCAGATACTTTCATAGACATGGAATTTTCTCTCAATGAGTAACAGTAATTGGTTATGGATTCAGATGACATTGTTATACTTTTGATATTTCTTAAAACCACATATCACACAGTTTTATTGATTTTTCGGATACAATTTCATATGACTGATTCTTTATTGCTTACATTCATATCTCATTTCGGACCAGTTTTCAATATTCAGTTTGATTGGATTTTGATCATAATGATAATTAACGAATGAATTTTAAAGGACCGTAACAGAATAATACGAGGGGGGAAGATTTAATAATACATTAACGCTGAATAATAAAAGCGAAAGAGTACTACCCGTAATTATTAAAGGCGATGGGTTCTGAGTGAACAAATCCTTTTAACTACGTCATTAAAGGTGCTTGAGGTTGGACTTTGTCAGTCAGCTGCTCACTGGGGAGATATGAAGGCCAATTTTAGTTGACGCTATTCAGCTTTTGTTTCTTGCTAAGAATGGACACATGTGGTTGTTATTCTGTCTCCTCGTCTGATAATATAAACTTATAATACCGTATACTATTAGAACCAGATTTAGCACGAAATTTAAAATTTATATACTGAGTAATATAGAGACACGTAAATAGAGTTTATTATTATAATTAAGTTGGCAATTAATTATATTAATAAGTAATATTTTTGACGAGTTTTAGAAGAAATCTTCTTTTT